>NC_083480.1:1982603-2015103 GCF_030014155.1 Tachysurus vachellii
TATATTAAACCGGTAATAAAATGTGCTTTCCCACAGTAAAAAGGCAGTTGACAGCCTCCCAGGCATTACAGCCCCTCTGCAGTGTAGAACACACCCTCTGCCCCGCCCCACCCCACACCATCACGCCACGAGAGCCAGGCTTTGTTTTTCAGTTGTGTGAGTGTGTTAATTACAGTGTCTTCACTTCACTTCACTGCAGGAGCTGTGACAATTTAAACCATGTTAATGCTGACTTTTACACCGAGCTTTGATCTGTGAGATGGGGTATGTGGTAGCTTAGTGGTCAAGGTGTTGGTCTACCAATCAGAAGGTTCTGAGCTTGAATCCCAGGTCCACCAATCTGCCACTGCTGGGCCACTGAGCAAGGCCCTTAACCCTCAATTGCTCAGTTGTATAAAATGAGATCAAATATAAGTTGCTCTGCATAAAGACTTCTGCTAAATGCTGCAAATTGGAATTTGCAGTAAAAAACACAGAGAAATTAGTTTTAAAAATAGCAAAAGCTTTTTATTTTTCCTGGAAACTTCCCTGGTGCTTCCTCATGTCATGAATGGAAACACATTTTAGAGGGCTCACTTAACAAAGGTGTTCTCCACCTCACCTTTAATTAGCTCGAAGCACAACAAATTGTAGGAAGAGCGAGATCTCCTTGTTACCTCACCCAGCATTACACAGAAACAGTGCAGCCCTGGACGGAGGAGACGCAGGATTTCACCCTGCTCAAAGTGACTGGAAGGACGGCGCCTCTGTAACGTACCCTAAACACTGGTCAGGTCGAGCGACACGTCGGACAGCGTAGAAGTGCATGTGTGTGTTTGTTCTGCTGCCCAGCTGAATATAGGAGTATCTATAAAGCTGAAAGTAGAAAAAAACAACACAACTACAAATTAGTGGGGTGGAGACAGGAGATCTGAGGGGTCAGAGCAGGCAGTCATAAGCCACACACAGGAAGTGCTTACTGAACACCACGCCGCCATTCACGACACACTGCGCTGGCTGGGGTCAAATCCTGACAGGAAGTCCTGAAAGATCTGATATTACATTGGAGCTGGATGTACTTTTACTGGATGTACATCTCCTGATGTCACATGCCAGCTGTTTATTTCTGTTCAGGTTTGAGTCAGTTTGACCTCAGGTTTCAGGTCAGATTGTCGACTTCCACAAACATTAATCTAAAACTGTACACACACACACGCACGCCTGCACACAGAGCGAGTGGAGCGTCCGTGCCGTGTGTGTTTGGCTGAAGCAGAGAGATTTACGGACGAGACCACAGCTATGTGTGCCAGACGGACCTCTGGGCCACGGCCCCGGGGACCGTCCCTGCTCAGCTATATCCGTCACCCTGGTGCTCACTACTTAAAAAGCCATTATGGTTTAGGGAGTTATTACACTCCACCCTCCATCCAGGACCGCTTGACTTGTTTTTCCTGCATTTACGAAGCGTGCAGGTATAAAAGTTTCACAACGAGACACTTTTAGCAGCCGCGTGTGTAAGGTGGCTTCTGTCCCAGTGGTGGAGCTGAAAAAGCTGAATGTTGTGCATCGAGTAACAAAGTCAAGCTGCTCTGTAACACGTAGCTGGGTTGCCAGAGCATTAGTTTTTCAACAGCACAGCAGGCAGTAGTAGAGGAGAGCAGGAGTCAGTGATGGATGTGATAAAAGATGAACTGAAAGCTGCTTTGTGTTGCTCCTGTGTGTGTGAGGTCTGAAACACACAACACACTCACACATCTGCAGTGAAATGAACACTTTACTCACACAATGGAGGCTCATCTCTCTCTCTCTCTCTCTCTCTCTCTCTCTCTCTCTCTCTCTCTCTCTCTCTCTCTCTCACGCACACTCTCACTCTCTCTCTCACTCACTCTCTCACTCTCTCTCACTCACTCTCTCGCTCACTCTCTCACTCTCTCTCACGCTCACTCTCTTTCACTCTCACTCACTCACTCACTCTCTCTCTCTTTCTCTCTCACACACACACACACACACACACACACACACACATATATATACAGTCTTACACACACACAATTTAAATTTGACACACATATATGTACACACACATATATATACACACTCTCACATGCGTGCACACACACATTTATTTGTACACACACACATATATACCCACTGTCTCTCACATCATTTGAATTTGACACACACATATGTACACACACTTATACACACACATACACACTTTGGTTTGGGTGTGGTGTGTATGTATACACACACACATGGTTTGCCTGCACATCTGTACAAACTGAAGTAGTTTGATGTTACTCCATGTTTCTCTCATACTTCCTGACCCCAGGCTCAGACGACTGCACCGTGCGCTTCTGGGAAGTGAGTACAGCTCGCTGTGTGAAGACGGTGGAGGTGAGTGGAGGTGTGAAGAGCGTGGCCTGGTGTCCAAACCCTGCTGTGGGTCTGGTTGCTGTCACTCAGTAAGTTCATTTCCTCTTCCTGTTTAACTTCACCGTGCTGCAAGTTCACTGATGCAGAGATTTCAGCCTGATGTGTCCTTCATGCTGTATGAGATAATACCAGTTACATCTCAGTAATATGCATGAAATATAACACATCATTAACAGCTGTTTAACCTGCACAGAGTTCAGGTGAACATTAAGCACGGTCAAGGTCCAACATCGTGAGTTAACATCTCTATTTGACGGAGGTTTCCTGTTCTAAACAGGAAGTGGGTCATTTTATAAGATCGCATCTTATTACTCATCAGATTTATTATTCGCAGTGTGGATTACAGAGCAGCAGACACTCAGTGCACGTCAGTCCTTACAAAGCCGTCCCTCTGATGAAAAACTATAAAGACCAATTCCATTAAACTATAAAATGTTGTAGAAAGGACATTATTTACATTATTTACATTGACATTATGTCCTGTTCAGTGTCACTAAATGAGGATGAGGTTCACTTCTGAGTCTGGTTTCTTCCTCATATCATCTCAGGGAGTTTTCCGTCATCAGCATCTCAGGCTTGATCATGAGGGATAAATGTTAGAGATAAATAGAAAGTTAATTTTAAGCTTTAATATTTGTGTTATGTTTCTATACTTGTATAAAGCTGCTTTGAGACACTGAATTGTTAAAAGTGCTTCACGAATAAATTGAATTGAACTGAAAAGTGAATAAAACGTGAAGAAAGTAAAGGTTTTCTTCTTAACGGCAGTGAAGCGTTTTACTATTCTGAACATATTCATCACTGATTTAGTAAAACTGTGTGTGTGTGTGTGTGTGTGTGTGTGTGTGTGTGTGTGTGTGTGTGTGTGTGTGTGTGTGTGTGTGTGTGTGTGTGTGTGTGTGTGTGTGTGTGTGTGTGTGTGTGTGTGTAGTGGTGAGACTGTAGTGCTGATAAACCCTGGCCTTGGAGATCGTCTGATCTGCAGTGCTACTGATCAGCTCATCTCGTCCTATGAGGAACAGGAGGAGGCCAAGGAGCAGGCGGTGCAGTGGGCCGTCGCTGAGGGCAAAGGTCACGATCAGGGCCAACGGCTCATTCTCACACACCCCAAGGTACCCTAAAATTACAAAGTACGCCCACTGCATGTCGTTAGGATGTTAACATGTACTGTGTTTAATATGGTGTCAGGATCGCTGTGATGTGTAAGAACTCTGTATTCCACAGCTGATCAGTGCAGCAGAACAGAGTCTGATGAAATGATAAAATCTTGATGTCTTCTTTCCCCCGTCTCTGTGCTGCGTTCTGTCCCTCATACGCACCGTAGCCAGGAGGCTTTTAACTATTGGCAAAAGCCACAAGGTTGTGGTCGTCTTTTTCCTGAAATGGAAAGAAATATAAGACGCCTCCAGTGTCCAATTAAAACTACTGGAAAAAGAAAAGCCGGCTCACCAGCTGGCAGGATGGTAAAGCCAGTATTAATAGCCATAAATTTCGTCTCGGCGCGTCTTTGAGGTTATAATTGGATTAACATTGTTGAGGTTACTGCAGAATGACTCTGACCGTTGACCTTATGATGG
This sequence comes from Tachysurus vachellii, assembly GCF_030014155.1. Lineage (NCBI taxonomy): Eukaryota > Metazoa > Chordata > Actinopteri > Siluriformes > Bagridae > Tachysurus > Tachysurus vachellii. The sequence goes on from NC_083480.1 coordinate 1,986,596, forward strand.
TAACAGCCATCATCCTCCTTCAGAGTTTCACTCCCTCTCGCTCTCTCTCCCTGCCTGTCTGTCTCTCCTCAGGCTGTGAGACAGGTGAGCTGGCACGGAAAAGGTGACTACCTGGCCTGCGTCATGCCCGACGACAGCAGCAATCTGCAGGTGTTGATCCACCAGGTGAGCAAGCGACGCTCGCAGAACCCCTTCCGTAAGAACAAGGGCATGGTGCAGTGCGTCTCCTTCCACCCCATCAGGCCCTACTTCTTTGTGGCCACACAGCGCTACGTCCGTATCTACAACCTCATCAATCAGGAGCTCACCAAGAAGCTCATGACCAACTGCAAGTGGATCTCCAGCATGGCCGTGCACCCTGGAGGTGAGTGGACCCGGGCTCGGGCTCTCTGACAGTGTGGATGGATGTGCATGTGGATGGATGACGAGCTGCAGCCTTTCTCACACTTGATTTCTGTACACTGATTTCTTCAGTGCTCCTGTAGTGTAACTGCTAAAGAACTGGTAGATCTGGTGCTACCAACACCGAGGTTCAGCTCCACAGCACTGACCTCAACATTAGGATCTAATTAAAGAATCAGAAAATAACTGAAGCAGTGACACGAAACACTCAACACATTAACACACATCAACACACTCAACACATTAACACACATTAACACACTCAACACACATCAACACACTCTAACACACATCAACACGCATCAACACATTAACACGCATCAACACATTAACACGCATCAACACATTAACACGCATCAACACATTAACACGCATCAACACATTAACACGCATCAACACATTCACACACCTCAACACATTCACACACCTCAACACATTCACACACCTCAACACATTCACACACATTAACACATTAACACACATCAACACACTCAACACATTAACACACATCAACACGCATCAGCACATTAACACACATTAACACACATCACCCCACTAACACACATCACCCCACTAACACACATTAGCAAAAATTAACACACATTAACTAGTGCAAAATAGATCAAAACAAAAACCAGTGACACTAATTTAGTTAGATTATGTTTTGTTTATTGGTATGTGTTTGGTTTGGTTAGGTTTGAACTGCATCATCGCCTCTCCGCTGTAGAATATCTTCCAAACCAAATCAGCTCAGTTAAAGGATTGTGTATTTTTGTGCAGTTACAGTGAGACAGAGCTGCTGTCTCAGTCCTCAGTGTCTGTACATTAGATCTAATGTGTCGATATGAGAATCGATCTTCATTCCCACTGTGATGGCTGTTTAACACCATGGAGCGTGATGTCATAGAAACATTTAACTCCAGCGTGAAGCTGTACAGCAGGACGTCTGCTGACTGATCATCAGTGTGACTGGAGGTTTACTGGCGTTGAGTTTTAAGTTTCTCCGTTTCTCATTTTCCAGGTGACAACGTGATCTGTGGCAGCTACGACTGTCGACTGGCCTGGTTCGACCTGGATCTGTCTACGAAGCCGTATAAAGTGCTCCGGTGAGACGGCACTACCTTTCATGAGTGGAGTCTCTGTAAAGAGAACATTTTGCTGACGTCTGTAATTCCTGACATCTACTAACATGATTCTGTCTTTAAACAGGCATCATAAGAAGGCTCTGAGGGGCGTGGCCTACCACAGACACTACCCTCTGTTCGCTTCGGGATCGGACGACGGCAGCGTTGTCGTCTGTCACGGGATGGTGTACAAGTGAGTATCTTCAAAATATATATACTCACGTACATAACACACGTGTTGTGACAAACAATTTTGTGGTTATTTAAAAAAAATTGATTGTTTTTGTTTGTTCGTTCCTGTGATCACGAATCCTGGAGTCTGTTCTGTTATATGGGAAAATATTTCTCCCTCTCTCTCTCTCTCTCTCTCTCTCTCTAACTCATCCTCTCTCTCTCTCTCTCTCTCTCTCTCTCTCTCTCTCTCTCTCTCTCTCTCTCTCTCTCTCTAACTTGTCCTCTCTCTCTCTCTCTCTCTCTCTCTCTCTCTCTCTCTAACTCGCCCTCTCTCTCTCTAACTCGTCCTCTCTCTCTCTCTCTCTCTCTCTCTCTCTCTCTCTCTCTCTCTCTCTCTCTCTCTCTCTCTCTAACTTGTCCTCTCTCTCTCTCTCTAACTCGTCCTCTCTCTCTCTCTCTCTCTCTCTCTCTCTCTCTCTCTCTCTCTCTCTCTCTCTCTCTCTCTCTCTCTCTCTCTCTCTCTCTCTCTCTCTCTCTCTCTCTCTAACTCGCCCTCTCTCTCTAACTCGTCCTCTCTCTCTCTCTCTAACTCGTCCTCTCTCTCTCTCTCTCTCTCTCTCTCTCTCTCTCTCTCTCTCTCTAACTCTCGCTCTCTCTCTCTCTCTCTCTCTCTCTCTCTCTCTCTCTCTCTCTCTCTCTCTCTAACTCATCCTCTCTCTCTCTCTCTCTCTCTCTCTCTCTCTCTCTCTCTAACTTGTCCTCTCTCTCTCTCTCTCTCTCTCTCTCTCTCTCTCTCTCTCTCTCTCTCGCCCTCTCTCTCTCTCTCTCTCTCTCTCTCTCTCTCTCTCTCTCTCTCTCTCTCTCTAACTCGTCCTCTCTCTCTAACTCGTCCTCTCTCTCTCTCTCTAACTCGTCCTCTCTCTCTCTCTCTCTCTCTCTCTCTATCTCGTCCTCTCTCTCTCTCTAACTCGTCCTCTCTCTCTCTCTCTCTCTCTCTCTCTCTCTCTCTCTCTCTCTCTCTCTCTAACTCGACCTGTCTCTCTCTCTCTAACTCGTCCTCTCTCTCTCTCTCTAACTCGTCCTCTCTCTCTCTCTCTCTCTATCTCGTCCTCTCTCTCTCTCTAACTCGTCCTCTCTCTCTCTCTCTCTCTCTCTCTCTCTCTCTCTCTCTCTCTAACTCGTCCTCTCTCTCTCTCTCTAACTCGTCCTCTCTCCCCTGCTCTCTTATTCCTGATTCTGTCTGTTCAGACATCAGCTGGACTTTAACAGGATGTGATGTTATTTTACCATCCAGTCTAGCTGTTGATGGTTAAACTGCAAACCAGATTTCCAGAAATTTTGGCTTTTATTGTAACTAAAAGCTTCTCCACTATTTTTCTCCACAAATGGAAAGAAATCACTTGAGTATTTTTGCCCGAGTCTCATGCTTTCTCCTGTTTTCTCCTCTCACAGTGACCTGCTGCAGAATCCCCTCATCGTCCCAGTCAAAGTTCTGAAAGGTCACGCCATCACTCATGACTTAGGGGTGCTGGACGTGGCTTTCCACCCGACCCAACCCTGGGTCTTCTCCTCCGGGGCAGATGCAACAGTCCGTCTCTTTACCTAATCACCACATTCTGCCTGTATCTTAAGTGACAAACTGGATGAAGGCTGAAAGTGATTTTTAATCTGTACACGTTTTTCTACATCTTGTTACTTCTTAAAACTGTACATGCTCAGAATCATCCGTTTTGACTTGTCAATAAAGTTTTTATAAATAAGAAATAAATGAAAAGAGAATGAAATCTGGGGTGAGTTTCTGTGACGTGTTTGTGTATGAAGCAGAAGCGTGTCTGATTCCTCCAGCCCAGTCCCAGTCCTGTTCCCACACTGGGCCATGCAGCTGTCTCATGCTGAATCAAGACTGAACCACTAATCCATGGACAAGGAGACAACACATGAAAAAGTATATGTTCAACTATAATTCATGCCAAAAGAAACAATAAAGAACACAGTTTCAGGAGTCTGTTCCTCTCGAGCTCATTTTTCAATTAAACCCTCGTGCTTGTTTTACGTCCTGATGTTAAACTGCTGTTCATTTATTTGCCAATGTTCGTGATCACACACGCTACATGTAGTCATTAAACATGAGTTGTGGAACGCTGACAGGGTGAATTTCTGAGAAACGTTATTTTTAATTAAACCTGCTGTTCCTTCAAGGCTCTTTCTGCCGTTTTCTTTTGCCGTCTTTTCTTCCTTCGTGTTGCTGTAGGTCAGTGGAGGTGATTTTAAAAACCCCTGAAATGTATGCAGCAGGAGACGAGGGAATGGGGCTCTCTTCCTGTGTGTGGAGGCCCAGACATGAGCCATCAGGAGCCTGTGTGTATTATAGATCAGGTTTCAGTGATCCAGTCCACCTGCAGGCGTCTCTCCCCTCTCACCACCAGGCCCCAGTCTCGAGCGTGGGGCAAACCTGTCAGTTTTATTCACACCAGTTAAAACTTCTGTCCTTTACACCTGAAAACAACGTCTTCACTGAGACTTTTAAAATAATGTTTATGACTCATGAATTGTGTAGATCTGTTAAACTCCTTCAGGCTCCAGCGAGCTCAAGTGCATCTAATCACAGAAATAAAGCTCATTTTAAGGGCTTTTTAAGGAGCAGGTTGTGGAGTTAGGGGAAGAATCACAGCAACGTTGGGAAAGTTTATGGTGTTGATCCAGTCAGAGTTACAATCATCACTGCACTGTTCATGGGTCAGGATTTAAATAAGAAAACTTCATACCTGCTGACAAAATGCTGTTTACTCACTCTCACTTTCTACCACTTATCCTGTCATCGGGCATCAAGGCAGGATACACCCTGGATGGAGTGCCAACACATCGCAGGGCACACACACACACACTCTCATTCACTCACACAATCACACACTATGGACAATTTTCCAGAGATGCCAATCAACCTACCATGCATGTCTTTGGACTGGGGGGAGGAAACCGGAGTACCCGGAGGAAACCCCCGAGGCACGGGGAGAACATGCAAACTCCACACACACAAGGTGGAGGCGGGAATCGAACCCCCAACCCTGGAGGTGTGAGGCAAACGTGCTAACCACTAAGCCACCGTGCCCCCTGCTGTTTACTCACTTCTTTAAAAATCATATCCACATGGTTATATGAGCATGTTATGTACAATACCGACAAGTATGTGCACCCTTAACAATCACACCCATATGTGCTTCTTTACCACAAATTTAACACACACTTGTCTATAACCTTTCTGTACGCTGTAGCTTTACAGTTTCCCTTCACAGGAACTCAGAGACTCGACCCCTGTTCCATCATGACAATGTCCCTGTACACAAAGCACAGAGCTCCATGAAGACATGGTGTGTGAAGGTTGGAGTAGAAGATCTGGAGTGTCCTGCACTGAGCCCTGACTCTGACTCAACCCCACTGAACACCGACTGAACCCCAGACCTCCTCACTCTTACACCCACTGTCAATTGAGAAATTGTAAAAACTTATATACTTGAATTATATATATATATATATATATATATATATAAAGTTTTCAGCTCTTGGGGATGAAGTGAATATGAAGTCACTCTGACTGAACAGATTGTGTGTTTACTGAACACAAGGTTCACTCTAACTTTTCACTCTCAGTATGTTTGTGGTTCTTTCTGGCTCAGTGTGTGAGTTGGAGTTTAGCTCAGTGAGGAGCTGCACTGTGTATGTGACCCAGACTTCACAAAATATATGTACTTTCATGTCTAGAGCCTCCATACAGCAGCATATAGCTTCATTCATTAAAAAACTTTTACCTTTGTGTGTTTTTGGCTCTCTGTCATTATTAATAGAATATCATACAGGCATTAAAATGAAAAAGTATCTTTATGTAATATAACAAACCCAGAGCTGAAATTAAATAATAAACAATATTCAAATTCATTCATGTTCTGATGGATTAAAATAATGAGGTGGCCGAAACACACACACACAAACACACACACACACGCATGCATATCTTGCTGTTGTGTCATTTACCCTGATTATGGTGTGTTTTCATGTTGATGCTCTGGGTGTTTTTTCCTCTTGTGTGGAACCTCATGAGTTTGTGAAGAGCAGAATAATACGAAAGAGTTTCATATTACGGGGAGGAGGAGAGGAAGAAGAGGAAGGCCCACTTCATTTCACCACATTTATCAATGAATACCTTTAAACACAAGAAAACTGAACACAGCTGGTGCTCAGCGTTACCAACACACTCTGGCTTAAATGGGCCTGAAGGAATTTGTGTATTATTATTATTATTATTATTATTATTATTATTATTATTATTATTATTATTATTATCAGAGCTTTCACATTTTAACACTTTTAAGTTTCTGTATATTACATATGCAAATATTTACTATACACTAAAGAAGTCAGTAGTCTGTAGAATGTTTAATGTAATAAAACTGAACGTCACTGCTGCCTACAGTAAATTTCAGCGCTGAAATCTGGAAGAATGGAGGCGGGATGTCCAGACACACTCGACACTCGTATTCAGACTGAAAATGGCACGAGACAGATTCCAGGGTGAAGCTTGTGTGTAAGATGACATCGTCAGCGCTCGGAGACTCTGTGACCTCTTCACGACTTCCTCTGGACGACTCGTCTTTGCAGCCGCAGCCGAGCGATTGGAGGCACAGTCTGATGGGCCGTCACACATCCCTGTCCCTGCAATAAAACTCTTTTATTAGCTCTGCCAGACAGCGTACATTCAATGGGCTTTTATTATATAAAAGTGCTTTGTGCTGTTAAATACATAAGTTACACCGCATACTTTGCATCTCGCCTGTCCATGATCTGAGTATGACTTCAGACAGTGGCACCGAATCAGTCTGAAAAGAAACCCCTTTGGAGGCTTTGAATGTCTGTCATGGCCTGTCTCGCCCACAACCGTGTGTGTGTGTGTGTGTGTGTGTGTGTGTATATGTGTGTGTGTACACACGTACCTGTGGTTTTCCTGTAAGTGAAACCCAATAACAGTCCCATTGCATCACTCTGAATACTTTTAGAGGAAAATGGATGCAATCTTGGCAGTAACTGAGAGTTTCCACTGCTTTTTCTAAATCTTTTTCCTTCTTTACTTACTTTCCCCACAGAGAGCACGGTCAAAACAAACAGCAAATATGTGGTGTAGAGAGACTGGGCACAAGGAAAGCCACATTCCACACTAAGTGGAAAAAATTAGAGTCCAATTCTACCCTGTCTGACTTCTAAAGCTCCTCACCGTTTCGCTTCCATAAATTAATTAGGGAACGTCGCTAAGAGGTTGAGCGTTGGAGACGGATCGTAATCGTGCTGTCAGCGGCATTTTCACTGGAACACCCCCTATAGGAGCAGCAGGGAGAAGATGAGGAGTGGGTTGAGTAATCAGTAGGTATGATGACGCATTACTGGGCCACATTCTAGTCTGAGACTCCACACACACACACACACACACACACACACACACACACACACATGCTGAAGAATGACATCTGGGATGTAGAAACAGCTGGATAGCAGTGTGACGATTCGGTGTTTGATATATTAGAATGCGAGACGTTATTACATATCACTATCTTGACTAATGGATCAGTTAGTAGTACAGAAAAATCTCTTAACTTGTGGCCTTCTATTTGGTGAACTGGTCTAAAAAACTAACACCGCTATAGTTGTGGCTACTGAACCGTCCTAAAAACAGTCCAGAATATGGAGCTGTAGCTTCCTGAGGGACGGTTGAGGAAAACGTGCCTCCTGTGAGTGCACCACTGAGCCCAGTACCACCGTACTGCTCCCTGGATCATCCTGTGTTTGTTTTTTAAGCAAAACCTCTACCACATAAGAGCTGCAAATCATCCATAATGCTCTGTTCTTACACTGTATTCGATACTCACACACAAGGGCTTTGGCAGAAGATACCTGTCTCATACTTTCACTTTTCTCCAGAGCTCTTGGGCTTTTGAGTGTTCTGGTACAAGGAGAAATAGTGGCTCAGATGTGCTTGGCAGTTCAGCTGGATTTTTTTTTTCTGTCCAAAAAGAATTTTGCATTTGTGAAAAACCCTCAAAGTCTTCTTGAAGTATTTACTGTGGTATTTTTCTGTCAACATTTGATTTTACGCAATATGCTAATGCACACAGTGTGAACACAGACAGGAAGAACATCTCAGATCTGAACTAACACAGGAGTCTGGCCAGAGATACATTACATCTGGCTCGAGTTTTATTTTCATCCTCAGTATTAGTCCATGTTTCTGATGCACATCTACAGATCAGGCTCCAGCTGTGTTCCTCTTTATGAAGATTTCAGACCTTCAGTGAGAAGATGCCAACTATGTGAAAACAACAATCTCTTCATCAATACACAATTCTCAGACTGTATCTGACTGTAGAAAAGACATTATTCATAACAACACTCTCTGGTGTTTATAACAGTTTATAATCACACCCTCCAGTGTCACCCAAATGAGGATGAGGTTCACTTTTGAGTCTGGTTCCTCTCAAGGTTTCTTCCTCTTATATCTAAGGGAGTTTTTCCTCCCCACAGTCACCTCAGTCACCTCAGTCTTGTTCATTAGGGATAAATACAAACACATTTAAATAGAAGTCTAATATTAATCTTGAACACATATATATTTCTTATGTTCTGTAAAGCTGCTTTGAGACAATGTTCATTGTAAAAATCATTACACAAATAAAATTTAATTAAATTGAACATCAATCTTAACCCCCACAAAATATGTGGCTTAAAATACAATCAATTTAAAATATAAATGCAAATACAATATAAAAAGAAGAAGAAGAAGAAAGATATATAAACAAATAAAAAATATAAACAAATAAAGAAATACATGTAAATACTTAACAAAAATGAAAAGAAACACATTTATTTTTACCTAATGTTGGAATTTTATTTGATTTTTTTTCATGTTCTCTACAACGGATGCCATGACTGGAGCAGTGTAAAGTTTCCTCCTGTTTTAATTATATTTGTGATGAAGGTAAGGTCTCCACTGTGATTGGTTGATTAAGGGCCTGGCAGTGAAAAGGTATTATTCATGTTGTGAAAGTGTAGTTTTATTTGTTTAAACAAAGAAAAAAACACGATGTCTTTTAAAGGCGATTAAAAGGTCTGTTGGTGTCTGAGTGTCCTTGTCTATAATCTAACAGAACATTCAAGATTCGATTCAGACTGCATCATGGACATCAGTGCTGAAGACATGGTGTTGGAGACACGGTGGCTTGGTGGGTCGTGTGTCTGGAGGTTCTCTCTGGGTTCTCCGGTTTCTTCTGCCGGTCTAAAGACGTGTGTAAAAGATTCAGCTCACATATTGTGTTCAAATTAAGCATTTATCACATAAAACCTTAACTGACTTAAATTGTAGGGGTTTAAATGTCAAGCTAAAATGAACTGTTACCTGATCGAGAGAAAAACAACTTCAAATAAATTAGCATAAAAAAGTGCTAAATTTATGACTACTAGCTAATTAGCATTCTTACATTATGGTTGTGTTGAGTTGTTCCTGAACATTGTCACATTGTGGGTTTTTCTACTTTTGTCTCCAGGAACAGAAACCAAACTCTTAGTGGTGTTGATGTCTGGTGTGATGTATCCTGCAGTAATGCTGCATCCTACTACTATCCTACTGAGACACATCAGCACACACAGTCTGGATTTGGCTTTGAGTGAAGACAACTTCAAGCCAACGTCTCACTGCCAGGCCTTTTTTTTCACTTCAAACAGTAGCAGCCAAACACATTATTGACATTGTGAGGGCACATTAAAATTATTTTCCTAGCGTCACATTTGAAGAACCCTTTGCCCCTCTAACACACACACACACACACACACACACACACACACACGGTCATACTGAATGTAGCTCCCTAATCATAACCGCAGACAAGAGATGAGGTTTTCTCTTTGGAATCTGGATGATAGTAATTCCAAGACAATTATGGTTTTGAATGAGTCTGGGTCTAGCCTCACTGAGTATTAGACACAGTCACGCTTTTAATGTTAATGTATAAGCAAACCGACACAAATCTCTTCATAACCACACTCCCCTGATGATCCCACTAAGCTGGTTGTGCTTTCTTTATGCTGTGGACTTGTAGCAGCTACTCGTTGAAGTGATTAACAGTCGTTTTCCTTCCAGCTGATAAAAGTTGTGATGATATAAAAAGATGCTCCGAGTCGTACGTCTTCAGAGAGGATCTTAGATCATGGCTTGGGTTCAGACACATCCTGTTGCTTCCTGCTTACAGGATCCGAACACACCAGACTGCCGTCCCAGACACCGAGGGACACTGTGGCCAACATGAGCTGGACGCAGAGCAGAGGAGGCAGCAGCAGGCCAACGTGCTCACTCACAGATCCTCAATCTTACTCCATCTGACTGTGTTGTCCTTCCTGACAATGGAGCCCTTCTTCAGCTTTGAAGACTTTGGCAGATGTCGCCCAAAAAAAACACACTCCTGCATAACTGTCTGTTTTTTTCTACTTAGTTCTGAATAGCTAAACGGACCCGAAGCCCCCGAATGTCTCTGTAACGGAGTATCGTTCAGCGAGACACACTCAGGGTCGATACTCTTTGACCCCAATTTGGAGCACCTGCAAAAAATCCAAACTTTGTGAGTTTACAGTCTCTTAATTGGATGGAAAACGGTCCTGTGAACTTTTGGCAACTGGCTTAATTCAGATCTGTTACAAATTACTGCTAAATAGGGGAACCTTTTTTTTTCCTTCACATGTGCTTACAACCCTGCAATGACATCATGGTGCTCTCGCTGTGCAGACGCTGGTGGAAGTGAAACCGCACCAAAATTGAGTTGCCTGAGCTAATTTAGAGAAAAGTAAAAGTCTGCACTCTGGTTACTTTAAGCACCACATTTGATATGGAAGGGGAGGCTTTGAAGGAGAGGCCAGAGAGGCAGACTCCTGCCCTCCGTGTGCAGTAACGAGAGCTGGCGGCACCCAGCAGCAGTCTTTTATTATCCGGACACACACGGACCTCTTCCAGTGTGTGTGTGTGTGTGTGTGTGTGTGTGTGTGTGTGTGTGTGTGTGTGTGCGCTTGAACAAAAGATCCAGGACACCCTCACACCTACACTAGCATATGTGCCGCTGGTTTCCTGTGAGTGTGAGGACTGGGTTTGGGTTTGTTGTTGTATGATTTTAAGGCAGGACTCTCGAGCTTCTTGCTGCTGATCTGCTAGGATAATTTTACTCGCCACCTCCAGCTCTGTTCTGGTCATTGATAAGTTATTTAAGATTATACAGGACACAGAGTACCAGCTTTACAGTGTCATTAAACACCAGAGCTGAAGACTGAATCGATTACAGTCTGCTTGCCAGGATCAACCTTCCACTATTTCCCCCTTTAATAATTCTTCTTAACAGCTAAATGTATTTGGCTTTTATTCCAGAAAGGCTGATGTCATATCCTCTGTTATGAGCAGATAATACAGCGACACAACAAGCTGAGTCACACTTGGTGGTTTTAGATGTTTCATTCCAACATCTGTATAAAGTGTAAAAGTGAAAGCATGTTTGTGGAGGTCTAATAGATTAATGATCCCATTTGAGTCGTCCCCTGAACTCATGACAACTCTGTGGCTTTGTGAAGGCCACGTCGGGACCTGAGCCCTGTTTCAGTCCCGTCTTATTTCTCACTGGATGCAGCAGATGCTGTTGGAGTTGAATCACTGACTGCTTTTTCCACCATGATGAGAAAGAGCAGGGAATTGCCTATTATTTTTTAGTAAATGTACATTTATATAAGAAATAAGAAAAAAACATTTTAAGAAAAATGATAAGAAAAAATACAAAAAATGTTATTTTCCAAATATTGCTTTTCTAGCAAGAATTAAATGATATAGAAAAAATATTTGTATGTCACTAAAGAAGGTAACGATTTCTTTATGAAACTCACACTATCAAAATGTATCTGAAGTCTTTTTAACAGTCAACATGCCAAATCTTCACTTTACAGAGTCTACAATGTTTTTCTTTATTTTTACATTTCTTTATAAGACTTTTGAACAGAATTATTGTTTTTGTTTTTATGTAGATATTACGATATTTACATAAAAACAAAGACAATAATTTTGAATAAAAACTTCACACAAAAAAACATAATTTACGTGTTTGGGTTGCCACGTCTGTCACTTTTCATCACAATTGTTCCAGTGGTGAGGTTTAACCTCATCTTTCTGTCTTTTTTAGATGATGCGAGACCCTCTGATTTATTCCCCCCAAAACCTTCCTGCCCTGGCTCCCCCCCCAGCTGTAAATCTAAGCCCTTAAATCCTTACCTGGATGTTATTCAGAGAGTGCACCTCTCACAGGAAGCTGGAGGAGGATACGGTTTGGAGAGGGCCGGTGTGATCCCTGAGCTTTTATCCCAGCTGGAGAAATCACCTTATAGCACCTAATCATGTATAGCTTTAACGACGCCTTCCTCGGCTTCGTGTCCTCTAACGCAGAGTGTTGATGTTGATCAGGAACCAGCTCTTCACTCAGACCAAGTCTCTGTAGGATTCTTCATGGTTTACAGTCTTAATGAATCATGCAGAGGGTCTGCAAGGACAGGAAGTCAAGTTTTTATGACATCCGTGCTCAGGTTTGTTTGTTTTCTTTTGTGCTTTGCAACTCATCTAAGAGCTTTTTTTCTGTTTGACTACAAACTAGTTGTAATTCATAATTCTTGCTTTCAAACCAGGAAAAAAAACACGGCCTGAACTCAGAATCCCTGCTCAGGAACTCAGGATATGGAAGGTCTGTGTTCAGCAAATGATCAACAAAGCTGCCTACTTCATTATGATTAGAATAAATATTTTAATGCTTTCTTTTGTTTAAACAGAAATTATTGGATAGCAGCTGCTGGGATAAGAAACAGAATTATTATGGAGCTGAGCTGCTGAAGGAGCTGCAGGAGTTGAAGTAGATTAAGATTTATCATTTTGGTTTGTTCTTAATTTAAGCTGTTTACTGACTCGTGACACCTGATGTTCTTCTGAATCAGGAGCTGTGAGTGTGACTGACATCAAGTGCAGTACACGGGAGTTACTATTACGCTGCATTCAGACTACAATCAGGTCAGCTTCAGTAGAGAGAGGAGTACACGTGTACACAACTGTTTACATCTACACTTTGGGTTTGTGGGGAAAACAGGCTTCTGCTCTCTGTTTTAGCTACGAACTCTAACGCGTAATATGGCTCACATTACACGAGTGCTGTCCAGTGGCAGTGGATTGTGATATTCACTCTCTGGCCTGATTAAACAAGGATGCAGTTCAGATTTTTGTTTCACAAGTGCTTTCGTACATTTTTTTTTCTAAAGTTTACTCTTTTGAGGAGAAAAATATATCTCACAGCTAGCTGGATGCCATGTTGCTAACAAAAGAGGAACATTAGGGGTATGTCCCAGTGTCCGACTCCTGCAGCGCCAACAATCACAGCTTCCGGCCTTCAGGACCAGCACAAAAATAAACTGGTGAAATGTGGAGCATGTTTTCAGGACCAGCTGTTGTACATTAGCTGGAGTGGAGTGGAGAGGGGTGGAGAGGAATGGGGCAAACTAACAGTTTAATTTCCAAATGTCTATAATTACAAATTACTGTTGAGGAAAAGGCCCATTTCAGCCCATCAGGACTGAGGCTGTGGGAGTTGATCACTGATGTCATAAGGGTGCGAGGTCACACAACTGTCTGATTTGTGTCTCCTAAATGTAAAAAGAAGATCTAATATCAGATCATGATGTTCACAGTGCTGCAACGAGATATAAGGCTTTATTTGGTGACTATGAAGATTATGACTGAACACACTTCTAATGTACACCCCCCAATGTACATCATTACTTAAATGTAACAATTACAATCCCATTAGTTTCCTTAACTGCTTAATGCAATCCAACCTAATCAAGTGAATTAGTTTACATATATATTAGTTTCCTCATGATTATAACACACAGGGAAATAATTTAACATTTGTGTTTGAATGAATGAATTTTGACTAACTGTCTAAAACAATTTCTTATCATTGAAAGGCATTAGGCATTGATCTTAAAGTGTAGATAAATTGTGAAAGTGAATTAATGTTATTCATTTGAATACTTAATGAATTTGACTGGTGTTTTTTAATCAGTTGTTAGCCACTTGATGTGTACTGATGGGAGTTTGTCTAAAAACAAAGAAAACAGAGAACAATAAATTTACAGGATTAACATAAATATGAGGCAGAGCAATGAGACCAAGAGAACTCTCAACAATTATAGAAATTTACTACAGTAATAAACCTTTATGGAAATCCGACACCTGATGTACAGCTAAACGAAATACAGTTCGTATCGAAGGCAATCAATCTGACCATCTTAAGAGAGCCTTGAGGCCCGTGCTGAAACAAGCTCTGCTCTGGAGGTGTCTCTCGAGGGCTTTTAAACCAAGTATCACACCAGAGGTGGTCTGGTTGAAGGCTATGTGCTAAATGGGAGGCAGATGCTTGTGACCACCCGTCGTGCCTGTTCCCTCTGATACGACTCCTTCTAAAGCTGTCACTGTCCCAAACCTCTCTGATAAGTCACTGTGAATGTCTCACAAGTTCCTGCTGTGAACATGATGGAGGAATATGGACCTTTGCTCCCGTGAGAAACTCTCAGGTCACAGATCAGGTTTTATCACTTCTGTGGAAGGTACTGGACACATTATATGAAATAAAATACTTGAATAATAAATTTCAATGACGGTCCAGTCCAAGTGAGAAAATATCAGTTCCTTCTCACTTTCTAGACTGAAGGTTAAACGCTGTCCGTCCATTCAGACTGGAGCTCAGGTGACTGACACGGTGACAGTCCAGGAGAAAGGAGAGGAAATGAGGTTGCAGTGTGAATATCAGATCTCTCATTCAGACAGTCAGAGTCTCGCTCCACGGATCTGCTCATTTCTCCACACTGTATATATTCAGCTGGCCTTGAAAGGGATATTGACCCTCCACCCCTGAGCTGATGATTCGAATGGCATTTAAGAGCAGAGAAGAAAATCTGTAGAATCTCCAATGTCACATGGAAGGTTATAAATGCCCTCTCTACAGCTCCAGTGGGCTCAATAATGTCAAATACCTTTGTTTGCCCTTACACTGACCCTTTCAGTCTGTCAACACACTCAGTGACCAAACAGCTGACTTGTTAAACCAGTGCTAAGGTACAGATTGCCAAACAGTGACGATTCAGTACACACTCAGCAGACACTCAGTACACGATCAGTACATATTCAGTACACACTCAGTTCACATTCAATAAACAATCAGTACACACTCAGTAAACAATCAGTACACAATCAGCACACACTTAGTACACATTCAGCACACACTCAGCACACACTCAGTACACATTCAGTACACACTCAGTACACACTCAGCACACACTCAGCATACATTCAGCACACACTCAGTACACACTCAGCACCCACTCAGTACACACTCAGTAAACAATCAGTACACAATCAGTACACAACCAGCACACACTCAGCACACAATCAGTACACACTCAATACACACTTAGCACACACTCAGTACACACTCAGTACACAATCAGCACACAACCAGTACACACTCAGTACACACTCAGTACACATTCAGAACACACTCAGTACACACTCAGTACACAATCAATACACATTCAGCACACACTCAGTACACAATCAGTACACACTCAGTACACACTCAGTACACATTCAGCACACACTCAGTACACACTCAGTACACACTCAGTACACACTCAGTACACAATCAGTACACACTCAGTACACAATCAGTACACACTCAGTACACACTCAGTACACATTCAGTACACACTCAGTACACAGTCAGTACACACTCAGTACACAATCAGTACACACTCAGTACACAATCAGTACACATTCAGCACACACTCAGTACACAGTCAGTACACACTCAGTACACAATCAGTACACATTCAGCACACACTCAGTACACACTCAGTACACATTCAGCACACACTCAGTACACAGTCAGTACACACTCAGTACACATTCAGCACACACTCAGCACACACTCAGCACACATTCAGTACACACTCAGTACACACTCAGTACACAATCAGCACACAATCAGTACACAACCAGCACACACTCAGCACACAATCAGTACACACTCAATACACACTCAGCACACACTCAGTACACACTCAGCACACAACCAGTACACACTCAGTACACACTCAGTACACAATCAGTACACACTCAGTACACACTCAGTACACAATCAATACACATTCAGCACACACTCAGTACACACTCAGTACACACTCAGTACACAATCAGTACACACTCAGTACACAATCAGTACACACTCAGTACACACTCAGTACACAATCAGTACACATTCAGCACACACTCAGCACACAGTCAGTACACAGTCAGTACACAATCAGTACACATTCAGCACACACTCAGCACACACTCAGTACACAATCAGTACACACTCAGTACACAATCAGTACACACTCAGTACACACTCAGTACACAATCAGTACACATTCAGCACACACTCAGCACACACTCAGTACACAGTCAGCACACACTCAGTACACATTCAGCACACACTCAGCACACACTCAGTACACATTCAGTACACACTCAGTACACACTCAGTACACAATCAGCACACATTCAGCACACACTCAGTACACACGCAGTAAACAATCAGTAAACACTCAGCACACGCTCAGCACACACTCAGCACACATTCAGCACACACTCAGTACACACTCAGCACCCACTCAGTACACACTCAGCACACAATCAGTACACACTCAATACACACTCAGCACACACTCAGTACACACTCAGTACACAATCAGAACACAACCAGTACACACTCAGTACACACTCAGTACACAATCAGTACACACTCAGTACACACTCAGTACACAATCAATACACATTCAGCACACACTCAGTACACACTCAGTACACAATCAGCACACACTCAGTACACAATCAGTACACACTCAGTACACACTCAGTACACAATCAATACACATTCAGCACACACTCAGTACACACTCAGTACACACTCAGTACACACTCAGTACACAATCAGTACACAATCAGTACACAATCAGTACACACTCAGTACACAATCAGTACACACTCAGTACACATTCAGTACACACTCAGTACACAGTCAGTACACAATCAGTACACACTCAGTACACAATCAGTACACATTCAGCACACACTCAGTACACAGTCAGTACACACTCAGTACACAATCAGTACACATTCAGCACACACTCAGTACACACTCAGTACACATTCAGCACACACTCAGTACACAGTCAGTACACACTCAGTACACATTCAGCACACACTCAGCACACACTCAGCACACATTCAGTACACACTCAGTACACACTCAGTACACAATCAGCACACAATCAGTACACAACCAGCACACACTCAGCACACAATCAGTACACACTCAGCACACAACCAGTACACACTCAGTACACAATCAGTACACACTCAGTACACACTCAGTACACAATCAATACACATTCAGCACACACTCAGTACACACTCAGTACACACTCAGTACACAATCAGTACACACTCAGTACACAATCAGTACACACTCAGTACACACTCAGTACACATTCAGCACACACTCAGCACACAGTCAGTACACACTCAGTACACAATCAGTACACATTCAGCACACACTCAGTACACAGTCAGTACACAGTCAGTACACAATCAGTACACATTCAGCACACACTCAGTACACATTCAGTACACATTCAGCACACACTCAGTACACAGTCAGCACACACTCAGTACACATTCAGCACACACTCAGCACACACTCAGTACACATTCAGTACACACTCAGTACACACTCAGTACACAATCAGCACACATTCAGCACACACTCAGTACACACGCAGTAAACAATCAGTAAACACTCAGCACACGCTCAGCACACACTCAGCACACATTCAGCACACACTCAGTACACACTCAGCACCCACTCAGTACACACTCAGCACACAATCAGTACACACTCAATACACACTCAGCACACACTCAGTACACACTCAGTACACAATCAGAACACAACCAGTACACACTCAGTACACACTCAGTACACAATCAGTACACACTCAGTACACAATCAATACACATTCAGCACACACTCAGTACACACTCAGTACACACTCAGTACACAATCAGTACACACTCAGTTCACACTCAGTACACACTCAGTTCACACTCAGCACACACTCAGTACACAGTCAGTACACACTCAGTACACAATCAGTACACATTCAGCACACACTCAGTACACACTCAGTACACAATCAGTACACATTCAGCACACACTCAGTACACAGTCAGTACACACTCAGTACACAATCAGTACACATTCAGCACACACTCAGTACACACTCAGTACACATTCAGCACACACTCAGTACACACTCAGTACACAATCAGTACACACTCAGTACACACTCAGTACACAATCAGTACACATTCAGCACACACTCAGTACACACTCAGTACACATTCAGCACACACTCAGTACACAGTCAGTACACACTCAGTACACACTCAGTACACATTCAGTACACACTCAGTACACATTCAGTACACACTCAGTACACACTCAGTACACATTCAGCACACACTCAGCACACATTCAGCACACACTCAGTACACATTCAGTACACACTCAGTACACAATGAGTACACAATCAGCACACATTCAGAACACACTCAGTACACACTCAGTACACAATCGATACACATTCAGCACACACTCAGTACACATTCAGCACACACTCAGTACACTCTCAGTAAACAGTCAGTACACAGTCAGTACACAATCAGTACACAATCAGCACACATTCAGCACACACTCAGTACACATTCAGAACACAATTAGTACACACTCAGTACACAATCAGCACACATTCAGCACACATTCAGCACATATTCAGCACACACTCAGTACACATTCAGAACACAATTAGTACACACTCAGTACACAATCAGCACACATTCAGCACACATTCAGCACACACTCGGTACACATTCAGAACACAATTAGTACACACTCAGTACACACTCAGCACACAATCAGTACACACTCAGTACACAACCAGCACACACTCGGCACACACTCAGTACACAATCAGCACACAACCAGTGCACACTCAGTACACACTCAGTACATATTCAGAACACAATTAGTACACACTCAGTACACACTCAGTACACACTCAACACACACTCAACACACACTCAGTACACAATCAGTACACACTCAGTACACACTCAGTACACATTCAGCACACACTCAGTACACACTCAGTACACAATCAGCACACAACCAGTACACACTCAGTACACACTCAGTACATATTCAGAACACAATTAGTACACACTCAGTACACACTCAGTACACACTCAACACACACTCAACACACACTCAGTACACAATCAGTACACACTCAGTACACACTCAGTACACATTCAGCACACACTCAGTACACACTCAGTACACAATCAGCACACAACCAGTACACACTCAATACACACTCAGCACACACTCAGTACACACTCAGCACACAACCAGTACACACTCAGTACACAATCAGTACACACTCAGTACACACTCAGTACACAATCAATACACATTCAGCACACACTCAGTACACACTCAGTACACACTCAGTACACAATCAGTACACACTCAGTACACAATCAGTACACACTCAGTACACACTCAGTACACAATCAGTACACATTCAGCACACACTCAGTACACAGTCAGTACACACTCAGTACACAATCAGTACACATTCAGCACACACTCAGTACACAGTCAGTACACAGTCAGTACACAATCAGTACACATTCAGCACACACTCAGTACACAATCAATACACATTCAGCACACACTCAGTACACACTCAGTACACACTCAGTACACACTCAGTACACAATCAGTACACACTCAGTTCACACTCAGTACACACTCAGTTCACACTCAGTACACATTCAGTACACACTCAGTACACAGTCAGTACACACTCAGTACACAATCAGTACACACTCAGTACACACTCAGTACACAATCAGTACACATTCAGCACACACTCAGTACACAGTCAGTACACACTCAGTACACAATCAGTACACATTCAGCACACACTCAGTACACACTCAGTACACATTCAGCACACACCCAGTACACAGTCAGTACACACTCAGTACACAATCAGTACACACTCAGTACACACTCAGTACACAATCAGTACACATTCAGCACACACTCAGTACACACTCAGTACACATTCAGCACACTCTCAGTACACAGTCAGTACACACTCAGTACACACTCAGTACACATTCAGCACACACTCAGTACACATTCAGTACACACTCAGTACACACTCAGTACACATTCAGCACACACTCAGTACACATTCAGCACACACTCAGTACACATTCAGTACACACTCAGCACACAATCAGTACACACTCAGTACACAACCAGCACACACTCGGCACACACTCAGTACACAATCAGCACACAACCAGTACACACTCAGTACACACTCAGTACATATTCAGAACACAATTAGTACACACTCAGTACACACTCAACACACACTCAACACACACTCAGTACACAATCAGTACACACTCAGTACACACTCAGTACACATTCAGCACACACTCAGTACACACTCAGTACACAATCAGCACACAACCAGTACACACTCAGTACACACTCAGTACATATTCAGAACACAATTAGTACACACTCAGTACACACTCAGTACACACTCAACACACACTCAACACACACTCAGTACACAATCAGTACACACTCAGTACACATTCAGCACACACTCAGTACACACTCAGTACACAATCAGCACACAACCAGTACACACTCAGTACACACTCAGTACACACTCAGTACACACTCAACACACACTCAACACACACTCAGTACACAATCAGTACACACTCAGTACACACTCAGTACACATTCAGCACACACTCAGTACACACTCAGTACATATTCAGAACACAATTAGTACACACTCAGTACACACTCAGTACACACTCAACACACACTCAACACACACTCAGTACACAATCAGTACACACTCAGTACACACTCAGTACACATTCAGCACACACTCAGTACACACTTAGTACACAATCAGTACACATTCAGCACACACTCAGTACACAATCAGTACATATTCAGAACACAATTAGTACACACTCAGTACACATTCAGCACACACTCAGTACACATTCAGCACACACTCAGTACACAATCAGTACACAATCAGTACACAATCAGCACACACTTAGTACACACTCAGCACACACTCAGCATACACTCAGTACAAATTCAGTACACACTCAGTACACAATCAGTACACACTCAGTACACAATCAGCACACACTCAGCACACATTCAGTACACATTCAGTAAACAATCAGTACACACTCAGTACACAATCAGTACACATTCAGCACACACTCAGTACACACTCAGTACACATTCAGTACACACTCAGTAAACAATCAGTACACACTCAGTACACATTCAGCACACTCTCAGTACACATTCAGTACACACGCAGTAAACAATCAGTACACAATCAGCACACACTCAGTACACAATCAGTACACATTCAATACACACTCAGTACACATTCAGTACACATTCAGTAAACAATCAGTACACACTCAGTACACAATCAGTACACATTCAGCACACACTCAGAACACATTCAGTACACACTCAGTAAACAATCAGTACACACTCAGTACACATTCAGCACACTCTCAGTACACACTCAGTACACACGCAGTAAACAATCAGTACACAATCAGCACACACTCAGCACACACTCAGTACACATTCAGCACACACTCATTACATACTCAGCACACACTCAGCACCCACTCAGAACACATTCAGTTCACATTCTGTACACAATCAGTACACACTCAGTACATACTCAGCACACACTCAGTACACGACCAGCACACACTCAGCACACAATCAGTACACAGTACACAATCAGTAGACATTCAGTACACACTCAGTACACAATCAGTACACACTTAGTACACACTCAGCACACACTCAGCATACACTCAGTACACACTGAGTACACACTCAGTACACAATCAGTACATATTCAGTTGTAGTTAACAGACATTAAGTACATAAGTAGTTAACAGTTTTCATTTGACAGTGTGAATGAGAAAAACTCATTAAGCAGTAAGTTCGATTGCTCTGTGTTGCAGGTATATCCAGATCAGTGTGTTAGTGTGATAGACAGAGTTGTCCTTGAAATGGATCTGTTTGGCTGAGTCCCACATAGTGAGAAACAGGAGCTGGATCTAAAAGCCCTAACACTGCTGCGAGCATGATTTATGAACAGCAACCTTTATGATATGGGACGTGTCAGATAGAGATCAAATGTGAAAGGAAATTGAGAAATATATCAAATAATGCTGAATTTAGAAATCCAGCTTACTTAGAGTTAACTCCACTTCTGCAAGACTCCGGCTACAAAAACATGTGTGCTGTGTAGAAAGAACTCTTTAACTGGAATGAAAATGAAGTACATTTCTAAGCAAAGGTTATTGAGATAATATCACATGAGCAAAATATTGTACTTTTCAAGTGATGTTACTGCTTGTGCACATTCCTCTAAGTTTTATATAGCAGCAGTATGTAACTACAGTACAGCAATGTACAGTGCAGCCATCAGTACTGAGAGCGTACAGTTTACATCATATACAGATGGATGGAAAATTAAGGGAATCTCTGGTGGCTTTATTATGCTTTGGGGTCATGGTTTGGGTCAGCTTCTTCACTTCGATGGAAGAGTCAAATCAGTACACAGTTGCTCTGATGAAACACGGCCCTTTCAGGATGAGTAACATCAGCCCCTTCAGGATGAGTAACATCTGCCCCTTCTGTAAGGTACAAGGACTAAAAAAAGGTTTGATGAGTTCATACTCAACAATTCCTTCAGAGTCACCGGATCTCAGCCCAGCTGAACAGCTATGGGAGACTTTGAACTGATGTGTCTGACAGCTTCTTCACCACCATCATTATTATAACACCATGGTGTTGATCCCTCTGGTACACTTCCAGAGACAAATCTGTGCCAAGGCACATCGAAGCTATTCTGGTAGCTTGTAGTGGTCCAGGATCTTACTGAGACACAGTTGTAAGTGCTGTTTTTTCCTTTAATTTGTCACCTGTCTATATGCACATGTGGAAAAAAGTTGTACCTACCTTTACTCTGATTAGTAGTTGGATAGGGGTTTCATCAGCTGGTGGAGTTTTGCTAGGTTTGGCAATCCAGCTGTGAACGCTTCACACAGAGGCTGGAGGAATGATCTGGCAGTGACACAGGACTGAGTCTGTGGCCTGCACACATCCAGGTTCGGTCTTCATGCACGCAATAATATACTAGCAGGATATCTGCATGGACTACCACTGAGTATTTTTGTAGTAACCTCTTCAGTAGATGAACTCAAAGACAAATATCATAGACCCCAGACCCTTTACTCGCTCACAGATCTGTCAATATATGACGACACGCCAGCCGGACGTTTATTTAGGTAGTAGCTTGATTTTGGCTGATTTCACATAATTTGTTTTTCTTCCTCATTATGGCTGCCCCGCTGTATGAAGCGTAGGAGTCTGTTTCCGGTGGCCTGGGTCCATCTGGTTTCTGTCTGCTTCCTCTTTAATACTCTTACCACCTGTTCAACGTCGTTCCTCCCCACAGCCGACCCACACACTGCACACCAGAGCACCTAATCACACAAGAAGGTCTACTTTAAACTGTTCAGCACTGGAGAATCAGAGGAAGCCATATTACCTGGGACACATGTGGCTATACTGATGAATGGGATTGAAGTACTGATTGTTTCATTGTTTTAAAAGATTATTCAGTCAGAAGGTGGAGAAAGAGCGAGAGTCTGTTCTTCAGCAGTCAGAAGGATAGAGAACTGTCTCTATCTAGTCATTTAGAAGCATTAAAATAATAATGAACCATATTACTACTGAAATGAGCTCAGCTTCCCCCACAGCCAATGGCAACCCTTCTCCTCACCCTCTACCAAATGACTGCGATGGGGTAAAAGTGTTCAGGGGCAGAATTCTCACAGATCTAAAGTCCAGTACTATACATTCATTCATCTTTAATAACTGCTTCACTTAACTCTCTCTCTCTCTCTCTCTCTCTCTCTCTCTCTCTCTATATATATATATATATATATATATATATATATATATATATATATATATATATATATACATATATATATACACGTGTTTCGGACATTAGGAGGAAACCAGAGAACTTAGAGGAAGCCCATGCAATCCTTCAGAACAGAAGTTCAGAACAGAAACACAGACAGGAACCAGAAACCGTGGAGCTGTGAGGCAGCGTCGCTAACCTCTGTGCCACTGAGCATGTGATAAATGAAAGGGAGTGTAGATTACAGCATGTTGTTATGATAATAAGTATTCCGTCATTCACACTGATTTAAAGGCTTTCGTTTCAGAAGTGTAAAATGTCTGCCTTCAGTCAAGACAATTGTTACCTTCTGTATATGCTTTTGATCAGAACAAAATGGAGACGTGCCTACAGGCTTCTCTTGGCTTTCCTTTATATTTCTTTTCCAGAAAAGAATCAGAATTTATTTTTGACATCAAACAGATGACAAACAAGAAAAACTGAAATCTACAGTCAGACTACCCGACAGAATGCAGAAGAGCTTGTGACAGGGCTTTTATTAATATCCCTTTAAATAATAGTTCACTATATCAGCTCTCTGTAGGTTATAAATACCCCACACTTTAAATGAAAGGACAGACAGTTCCCATGTTGTTGGCAGTGAAGTAAAGAGCAGAAGTGTTCAGTCCAAATCCGATACACATCCCATCTTCAGCATAATAAACTTTGGGCTCAAAAATAAAGCTAGTGAAAACAGCTTCTACTCACTATTATCATCTTCAGGCAAGACAGGAAATAAAGTAGATGTTCACTGAGACTTGATTTAGACTAGTGTTAGAACCGGATGTCAGGTTTAGGACAGCACAGCTCTCTCCAATGATTTTCTCAGAGGTCATCTTTTTGCACCGGAAACCTAACCACTCGTATCGGCTACTGTTTCCAAACCACATTCTCGCAGTCCGATGATAATTGGTATTTCGACAGCTCCAAACCGCCTCCTTTGGCTCCTGTCAAAAGAATATATTAGCCAGCCATATTCCTCAAAAAGTTTAAGATCTCTCTAGGTAATTTCCCCTTTTCGACTGCTGGAAAGTCTTTCGCTGAGGGATCGCAGCCGTTGCCGAGAGCAGCCCGAAGATTAACTGTACCTGTCAGTTATGTGCTGAAAGGCTCCAGAGCCAGTAGGCTACTAATCGCCACACTTTAAAACAAACTGTCATTTTCTCTCCTGCGTCAGTGCCAAAGAAAACACACAGTGAGAGAGGAATGATGTGATGTCGCGTACCTGCACCCATGCTGGTCTGTCCAAGTCTGTCTCCCAGACTTCTGCTTTCATTAACCTGCTTGTTGTCACGTGTGAGCGCCGTTAACTCTGTTTTTCCTGCCATCTGCCGTTCAGCACACGAGGGAACGCTGCATCAAGACACACAGGCCTGAGGTTTAAAGGTGTCAGGGAAAGCCAGGCTTTTACAGCTAGGTGTAATTACAGCTAATCACTTTAACATTATTATAAATCATGTTTTCTGTCTTCACACTATACATGCTTGATCTCATCCTTCATGAACGAGGGACATTTTAATAGCCTACATAAATATCTTAGCTCCCAGGGGACATTAAGATAAGGTGTGTTCAGTGTTCATGCTGTGAGCCAGAAGCCGTGTGGATTTCAGTCACTCAGAGATGAGGAGACTGTCCTGGGATCCTGAGTAGGAATTCTGTGATTTATCCTTGATTTGTCTCAGTAGAAAGTCGTAACTTACAAACGATTTCTCCTGTAAGCAAACGGATATGATGTACAGATAACAGTCTGATGTACAGATTATTGTTTTTAATTAATCCTCTACATCTCAGAACTGTCTTACTGTTTGTATTTACATGGTCATAAATGTGGCAGTATTTCACTAGATGTTTGAGGAAGATTTCACATTTAAAGATTTCACAGTGGGGGTCACGGTGGCTTAGTGGTTAGCACGTTGGCCTCACACCTCCAGGGTTGGGGGTTTGATTCCCGCCTCCACCTTGTGTGTGTGGAGTTTGCATGTTCACCCCGTGCCTCGGGGGTTTCCTCCAGGTACTCCGGTTTCCTCCCCCGGTCCAAAGACATGCATGGTAGGTTGATTGGCATCTCTGGAAAATTGTCCGTAGTGTGTGAGTGAATGAGAGTGTGTGTGTGTGTGTGTGCCCTGCGATGGGTTGGCACTCCGTCCAGGGTGTATCCTGCCTTGAGGCACAGGCTCCCTGTGACTCGAGGTAGTTTGGATAAGCGGTAGAAAATGAGTGAGTGAGTGAGTGAGAGAGATTTCACAGCCTGGTCCTGAGGATCCAGCTCTTGGCTTTATGATACAAACCGCTAAAGCAGTTCTTCCAATTTTTAATTTATGTGCTGCTGCACACTCTGTTCCTCACACCTCCAAAAACATGCTGGTGAGTGAAATTATGACTACAAATAACCCTGAGGTGTGAATAGAATAGAAGCCTTTATTTCTCACATATACATTACAGCAAAGTGAAATTCTTTTCTTTGTATTTCCCAACTTTGGAAGTTGGGGCCAGGGCACAGAGTCTGACATGATACAGCACCACTGAAGCAGTGAGGCTGATAAGGGCCTTGCTCAAGGGCCCAACAGAGGCAGCTTGACAATGCTGGGGCTTGAACCTGGATCCTCAGATCAACACCTCAGAACGTGTGAAGTTAACGTGTGTGTATGAGACTGGTGGTCCTTCAAGGGGGTGTTTTCTCATCATGCCCATTGCTACAGGTCCCTCAGAACCCTGAGCAGGAGAAAGGGCTTACAGAAGAGGAAACTACAGAGAGAACTTCCTATGGTTCTCTGTTCCTCAGAGCACACTCTCAGGACCCATGTAGATCAGTTTGTTACCGTGCCCTACCTCTATGTATCAGATTTCTGTAAAGAGACAATTTACTAGAATTAGAGTGTCAATGTCAGTGATTTTCTAAATAAAGTCTCTGTGCTTAATGCTTTTAAACCTGAAATTTGCTTAATACAGTAAAAACTGAACCGTTTTTCAGAAGTGAACCTTTTTATTTCCTTCCACTTTTCCTCATTAGGAATCTACTAGGTACTGGGATTGACTTCTGCATTCACTCCTCAGTGCCTTCTGAAGAGATTAGACACTGTGGCTCCAGCAGATGGCACTAGTAAGTGACTGTCATGGGGTTATGATGGTTACGCAGATATGTCAGGTGCATCTCTCTTAAATAAGCATCTTATTTCACACAGTAATATACAATCACACATTAACATCCATTTAAGAATCATACAGCAGATGTTTGAGGATAACTGGGCCTCGTATTGAAGTGATTAGTGTGAGATAATTAGTGTCCATTACACTACGGTCACACAGATGAGACACGGAATAAACAGGATTTTAATAAAAATGTTCATATCATTACAATGTGTACAGAAAATTAAACAGATGTCATTTTTATGTCCAGCCAACACTCAGAAATGTATCTCTTTTAATCAACATGATCCACTTTACTAGATCTTAATAATAATAATAATATTAGAAGAGTAAAGCACTAAGACCTTAGTAAGAAGAATTTTGGATGACAGGCTTATTAAACTGACTCCTCAGTGTCTGGTGTGTGTGTGTGTGTGTGTGTGTGTGTGTGTGTGTGTGTTTGTCAGTCATCTCTCCAGCTCTTCAGGATTCGAGCTGCAACTCTTCTCCCTTTCCGCTTTGAGCAGCTCTTCTTCTTTCTCAATCTGCTCCTGCTCCTTGGCCTCCATTTCCTTCAGTTTCTGCTCAACATCCTCAGGAATCTCCACCTCCATTAGATTCTCCATCCCTGCCTCCGGCTCGTCTCCGATCAGAACCTGACACGCAGAAACACCCAGACATGAAGCAGACCTGATCTGAGTTCAGTCAGAAGCAGGAGTACAGTAGAACCTGAGTAATGAGCTTCCAGACACCACTAAAGTTTTATAAGAATGCTATTAATTAGATGATCTAACAAGATGGTAAAATATATTCTATAATCCTGTAACATGAGGCTAGTAAAAAGCCATTAATCCCTAAAGCAAACATTAGGCTTCTATTGAGCCTTTGCATGCTGAATGTTTTATGACTGTGATTAAAACAGTTGGGTAAAAACCCAGAATGACTCGAGCTCTGCTTGTGGACTGAGATCAAAAGGGATCTCCCACATATTATGGAGAACACCAAGCTTTATTAGAAGACCTTGGGACATTTTTTTTCCATGGAAATGTGCTCTCGTGTTACTACTGCCACCATGCCACAGTGAAAAAAACAGAAGTTTTCCACCAAATAAGTGCATCATGTCTATTTATTCTGTCCATTCAAGTTAATAAATGTCTGTGTGGTGTACTGAAGTCCATCTGCGTGCCTTCTGGGGTCACACCAAACACAACAAGGTGTCGGCACGAGCCAGAGTTTCAGCCAAGCAGGTGAAGCCAGACCACAGGAAACAGAAACATGTTT